>NW_026997830.1:0-3854 GCF_035044405.1 Drosophila montana
TTTATTTATTTATTAGTGGTCGACAAAACCAGTGTCTTCTAATTATTCAATACATTATATTTACAATTATGAAATTTAGATGCTAAAAGCCTAGATAGAGAACACAAATTTTCAATAGCATCACCGACCGATGGAGGTGTTTTATTTGCCAGTCCCGCCAGCTGTGCCCCTTTTCACAGCTAATTTTGTCAGTGATGCTATTAGAGCCTACATCTAAGAAGAAGGGTGTAAGTAGGAAAAAGTGCTCTTAAGTAAAATTAAAAATAATCTTAATTTGCTATATTATTTAAGAATATATCATAAATAGGAGAAAAGAAAGTAAAAAGATTGTTAATAAAGTAAAGAACTGTATGCTGGATATACAGAGTGTTAAGAAGATAGGATAAAGAGATAGTATTGGGAAAGTAATGGGAAATCACCGACCCGGTGGGGGAAAATTTACAGCCTGTCCGGCAAGCTATGCCCGTGCTCATAGCTGGGAATGGTCAGTGACTTCCCGAAGGTATCCTGAAAGCGATTTAATTGGGGGTAGAGAAAGTTCGGTAGAGAAAACGTGATGCAAACTATTGTAATTTTTACATAGCACGCGAAAAGGATTGTGCATAGCGTAGTCTGTTGTGCACGTCGATAGGAATAAGGGGCGGTAATTTCTGGTTGGTCTAGCCGGAACAGAGAATTGAAGACGCCCTAGCAGAAAAGGAGAATCTATATCGCCAACAACCAACTTATGTAGAAAGACAACACCGAGAATTGTCCTACGGTTGGTTAACGACGGAAGATTAAGAAGAAGCAGCCTGCTGGAATAGGATGGCAACCGAAGATTAGGGCCCCAATTTAAACCTCGTAAAGCAAAAAGCAGAAATTGCTTCTGAACAGATTCAATACGATCCTGGCTATTGTTATACTGCGGAGACCAGATGCAAGAGCAGTATTCAAGGATAGGGCGAACAAGAGAGATGCGCAGAAGTTTCGTTATAAAAGGATCGTTAAACTCTTTAGACCATCGTTTAATGAATCCAAGTACACCTTTTGCCTCATTAACGATGGTATCTATGTGAAGATTGAAGCAGAGTTTGGAATCGAAACGAATTCGGCGGCGAAGAGCGAAAGCTCCGAGGCGAAGTTGCGGCTGAGGCAAGCGCATGGCGTGAGTAGACGTGCGTCGCACGAAGAAAATCATAGAGTGCATAGCGGAGCGCTCCAAAACAGTGCGGCAGATCCTTAGTTCATGAGATACAATAAGATAGTGCTAAACAATAAATGAATAAAAGTGCATCTGCCGTGATTATCGAAAAAAAAACTTGCTAGATCTTTGTTCACCGGTAACCCGGCTTGTTCTAACATCGGAAGTAGCCGATGTTCAACGTAACCCGATATTGCAGTTGGTGCGAGGCCACGGCCCGGTAGTGTAGTTGGTGCGAGGCCACGGCCCGATAGTGTAGGCGTGTAGAAATAGAGCTAGGCTTGGTTTGGTCAAAATACCCACTCCCCCTCCCCCTTAAACCCTCTTTCCCAGCGAATTTATAAATATCATGTAACTTGCTGGACCTGGTAAGACTGAGAGTCGTACCCCAGCCAGTAGCTTCTTTACAAGTGGCGCCGGAGCAGGGACGTAGAGGCGTTTAGGGGGCTTGGCGGATTAAAGACCGCAAGCGTGCCCAAATAGGTAATTAACAAAAAAAAATTTATACAGGGTATTTTTAGTGGGGCATACCCTAGGGTATAGGTACCCTAGCGGAGGATAAGAGAATAATAATATCATATATGGGTGAAGTATAAAACTAGGGTATTAGGTAGTATAGTATACCCTAGCGAACATTTTTATACCCTGTGTTAAGCAAAGGCAGAAAAATGAACACCTGCAACATTTTAGCGACGAAAATGCGTGCAAAAATCTAGCACGACAAGCAACGAGTCGAAAACATAACGGTAACGTAAAAGTACAGCGCGCGCGCATGTCGGGCGACGCCGAGACCACGCTTGCACACAGGTGCCAAACGCTCGCCGCAGTCGTCGTCGGCGTCGAAGGGCCGTTAAGGCGTCGCGACAGCTACTGTACAGTGGGACGAATTCAACTCACGCGCGGTGAAAAGTTGAATTCGTCTGTACAGTTGGCGAAGGCAGTGAGGACGGATGCGTCTAATAGTGAGCACGAACCAAGTGAACAATAAATAAATAAAACAAGTGAACAATAAAACAAACAAGCAATAAACAAATCAAATAAACGCGGTTTAAAAGTGAAAAGAACCTTAAGTGGATTATTTATTTTAAATATATATTATTAGAATAAGCGAAAATAAAAATGAATACAAATAATTAAATGAAAATAAAGTTAAAAAAATAAATATAAATAAATGAGAATAGAAACAAATAAAATAAAAAAAATAAAAATAAATGAAATAAATAAACAATAGATAGCGGAAAACAATAAGGCAAAGACCAAAGTGAGAAATGACCCAAACGTAAAAGAACATTAAGTGCAGTTTTTTGGTTTTTTTGCCTCCATCTTGAGTTTTCTTATTTTCTCTCGTTTTTTCTGTAATCGGGGGCTTCCCTTTTCACGACCTTTTTTTTATTGTTTGTTCTGTGGAAGTGGTCCAAATAAGATAAGAGGAGAACGGATTAAAATAAAAAAATAAAAAAAGGAACTAATAAGAAACAAACAAAAGTGGATGAACAAGATCGGTATAAAAGTGACAAAGACACCAACTTAACAGAGAATAAATAAAGAGACCGACGGAACCCCTGAAGCAGGAAGAGCGGGAAACAGCGACGCCGACTACCAAGAAAGGTAGATAATATAAGATGGAGGCAGGTGAGTGCCAAAACCCGGGGGTAGGCGTACGTTGGATTCACCAGCGGCGCAAAGAGGAGCTAGTGGCGATCGCCCAGGAGTTTGGACTGGAAAAGGAGGGGCGCGTGGAGGAGCTGTGTAAACGGCTGTCCACCTACGTGCAGGATGGCGGCCATTCATCTGAGATTCTGGGCTCGGCTTGAGCTCCCTCCTTTGAGCTCCCAGTTGTACGGGCGATTGCAGGCGCTTACACCGAGCTTATCCGTCTCGGGTGTGGAGGAGGCTCCGGCTCTCGGTAGAAACGAAGACCGCCGAGCAACCGCGGTCAACGCCGAGGTAGGGCGGTCCCTTGGATTCACCAGCGGCGCAAAGAGGAGCTAGTGGCGATCGCCCAGGAGTTTGGACTGGAAAAGGAGGGGCGCGTGGAGGAGCTGTGTAAACGGCTGTCCACCTACGTGCAGGATGGCGGCCATTCATCTGAGATTCTGGGCTCGGCTTGAGCTCCCTCCTTTGAGCTCCCAGTTGTACGGGCGATTGCAGGCGCTTACACCGAGCTTATCCGTCTCGGGTGTGGAGGAGGCTCCGGCTCTCGGTAGAAACGAAGACCGCCGAGCAACCGCGGTCAACGCCGAGGTAGGGCGGTCCCCTGCCGAACCGGGTAGTGGTCCCTACCACACTAGACCGTACCCTCAATCGGAGGCGAGGCCATTTTCCAATGTTCCGGAACAAGTTCGGAAGTGGGGCGTGGGGCATGAGGTATGATGGCCGCTCCGACCCCCTTGGATTCTAGAGGAGCGCGCCATCACCTATGACATTGAGCGAGGTGTTCTGCGACAGGGCTGCTCGTTGGTTTTTGAGCAGTGGGCTAAGGGATGTGCCGTGGTCTGTGTTTAGGAAGGGTTTCTTAGAGTTTTTCATACCTCCACGTTACTTCGAGAGGCTTGAGGACGAAATCCGGTCCCGTAGGCAGCGCGTAGGCGAAGAGTTCAAGGAGTACACCGGGTATACGAAAACGCCGCTCCTGAATACAGGCTTTAAGTACGACGGCAGGATTTCTGTT